>NW_027175351.1:0-20000 GCF_028021215.1 Eschrichtius robustus
TACTGCTTCTGCCTCCAATAGATTTCCTAAGCACTAGTGTATTAAGGAACAGGTTAAAAAGAGAATCCTAATGTGATTTCAGGATAATGGGTGTGTTCCTTATCTTCTCCTACTGTCTAAACTCTTCTCCATGGCTGGACCCCCAAATAATATTCCTTGACGTGCTAAGGGGTATCTAGGGAGTGGGATAGGTTTAATAACTACCCTAACCCTAACGCGTACCCTAACCCTAACCCCTACCCTAACCCTAACACGAAACCTAATCCTAACCCGTACCCTAAACCGAGCCCTAACCTTCAAACTAACCCTAACCCTAACCCTAACCCATACGCTACGCCGTACACGAACCCGTACCCGAACCCGTACCCTAAGCCGTACCCTAACCCTAACCCTAATCCTAAGCTACCCTTGACTGCTTCTGCCTCCAATAGATTTCCTAAGCACTAGTGTTTTAAGGAACAGGTTAAAAAGAGAATCCTAATGTGATTTCTTGATAATGGGTGTGTTCCTTATCTTCTCCTAGTGTCTAAACTCTTCTCCATGGCTGGACCCCCAAATAATATTCCTTGACGTGCTAAGGGGTATCTAGAGAGTGTGATAGGTTTAATAACTACCCTAACCCTAACGCGTACCCTAACCCTAACCCCTACCCTAACCCTAAGACGTACCCTAATCCTAACCCGTACCCTAAACCGAGCCCTAACCCTCAAACTAACCCTAACCCTATCCCATATCCTACGCCATACACAAACGCGTACCCGAACCCGTACCCGAACCCGTACCCTAAGCCGTACCCTAACCCAAACCCTAACCCTAAGCTACCCTTGACTGCTTCTGCCTCCAATAGATTTCCTAAGCACTAGTGTTTTAAGGAACAGGTTAAAAAGAGAATCCTAATGTGATTTATTGATAATGGGTGTGTTCCTTATCTTCTCCTAGTGTCTAAACTCTTCTCCATGGCTGCACCCCCAAATAATATTCCTTGACGTGCTAAGGGGTATCTAGAGAGTGGGATATGTTTAATAACTACCCTAACCCTAACGCGTACCCTAACCCTAACCCCTACCCTAACCCTAACACGTACACTAATCCTAACACGTAACCTAAACCGAGCCCTAACCCTCAAACTAACCCTAACCCTAAACCTAACCCATACCCTATGCCGTACCCGAACCCGTACCCGAACCCGTACCCTAAGCCGTACCCTAACCCTAACCCTAACCCTAAGCTACCCTTGACTGCTTCTGCCTCCAATAGATTTCCTAAGCACTAGTGTTTTAAGGAACAGGTTAAAAAGAGAATCCTAATGTGATTTCTTGATAATGGGTGTGTTCCTTATCTTCTCCTAGTGTCTAAACTCTTCTCCATGGCTGGACCCCCAAATAATATTCCTTGACGTGCTAAGGGTTATCTAGAGAGTGGGATAGGTTTAATAACTACCCTAACCCTAACGCGTACCCTAACCCTAACCTCTACCCTAACCCTAAGACGTACCCTAATCCTAACCCGTAACCTAAACCGAGCCCTAACCCTCAAACTAACCCTAACCCTAACCCTAACCCATACCCTACGCCATAACCGAACCCGAACCCGAACCCGTACACTAAGCCGTACCTAACCCTAACCATAACCCTAACCCTAAACCTAAACCTAACCCTAACCCTAAGCTACCCTTGACTGCTTCTGCCTCCAATAGATTTCCTAAGCACTAGTGTATTAAGGAACAGGTTAAAAAGAGAATCCTAATGTGATTTCAGGATAATGGGTGTGTTCCTTATCTTCTCCTACTGTCTAAACTGTTCTCCATGGCTGGACCCCCAAATAATATTCCTTGACGTGCTAAGGGGTATCTAGGGAGTGGGATAGGTTTAATAACTACCCTAACCCTAACGCGTACCCTAACCCTAACCCCTACCCTAACCCTAACACGAACCCTAATCCTAACCCGTACCCTAAACCGAGCCTTAACCTTCAAACTAACCCTAACCCTAACCCTAACCCATACGCTACGCCGTACACGAACCCGTACCCGAACCCGTACCCTAAGCCGTACCCTAACCCTAACCCTAACCCTAAGCTACCCTTGACTGCTTCTGCCTCCAATAGATTTCCTAAGCACTAGTGTTTTAAGGAACAGGTTAAAAAGAGAATCCTAATGTGATTTCTTGATAATGGGTGTGTTCCTTATCTTCTCCTAGTGTCTAAACTCTTCTCCATGGCTGGACCCCCAAATAATATTCCTTGACGTGCTAAGGGGTATCTAGAGAGTGGGATAGGTTTAATAACTACCCTAACCCTAACGCGTACCCTAACCCTAACCCCTCCCCTAACCCTAACACGAACCCTAATCCTAACTCGTACCCTAAACCGAGCCCTAACCTTCAAACTAACCCTAACCCTAACCCAAACCCATACCGTACGCCGTACACGAACCCGTACCCGAACCCGTACCCTAAGCCGTGTCCTAACACTAGCCCTAACCCTAACCCTAACCTTAATCTACCCTTGACTGCTTTTGCCTCCAATAGATTTCCTAAGCACTAGTGTTTTAAGGAACAGGTTAAAAAGAGAATCCTAATGTGATTTCTTGATAATGGGTGTGTTCCTTATCTTCTCCTAGTGTCTAAACTCTTCTCCATGGCTGGACCCCCAAATAATATTCCTTGACGTGCTAAGGGTTATCTAGAGAGTGGGATAGGTTTAATAACTACCCTAACCCTAACGCGTACCCTAACCCTAACCTCTACCCTAACCCTAACACGTACCCTAATCCTAACCCGTAACCTAAACCGAGCCCTAACCCTCAAACTAACCCTAAACCTAACCCTAACCCATACCCTACGCCATACCCGAACCCGTACCCGAACCCGTACACTAAGCCGTACCTAACCCTAACCATAACCCTAACCCTAAACCTAACCCTAACCCTAACCCTAAGCTACCCTTGACTGCTTCTGCCTCCAATAGATTTCCTAAGCACTAGTGTATTAAGGAACAGGTTAAAAAGAGAATGCTAATGTGATTTCAGGATAATGGGTGTGTTCCTTATCTTCTCCTACTGTCTAAACTCTTCTCCATGGCTGGACCCCCAAATAATATTCCTTGACGTGCTAAGGGGTATCTAGGGAGTGGGATAGGTTTAATAACTACCCTAACCCTAACGCGTACCCTAACCCTAACTCCTACCCTAACCCTAACACGAACCCTAATCCTAACCCGTACCCTAAACCGAGCCCTAACCTTCAAACTAACCCTAACCCTAACCCTAACCCATACGCTACGCCGTACACGAACCCGTACCCGAACCCGTACCCTAAGCCGTACCCTAACCCTAACCCTAACCCTAAGCTACCCTTGACTGCTTCTGCCTCCAATAGATTTCCTAAGCACTAGTGTTTTAAGGAACAGGTTAAAAAGAGAATCCTAATGTGATTTCTTGATAATGGGTGTGTTCCTTATCTTCTCCTAGTGTCTAAACACTTCTCCATGGCTGGACACCCAAATAATATTCCTTGACGTGCTAAGGGGTATCTAGAGAGTGGGATAGGTTTAATAACTACCCTAACCCTAACGCGTACCCTAACCCTAACACGTACCCTAATCCTAACCCGTACCCTAAACCGAGCCCTAACCCTCAAACTAACCCTAACCCTAACCCTAACCCTACCCATGACCCTACGCCGTACCCGAACCCGTACCCGAACCCGTACCCTAAGCCGTACCCTAACCCTAACCCTAACCCTAACCCTAACCCTAAGCTACCCTTGACTGCTTCTGCCTCCAATAGATTTCCTAAGCACTAGTGTTTTAAGGAACAGGTTAAAAAGAGAATCCTAATGTCATTTCTTGATAATGGGTGTGTTCCTTATCTTCTCCTAGTGTCTAAACTCTTCTCCATGGCTGGACCCCCAAATAATATTCCTTGACGTGCTAAGGGGTATCTAGAGAGTGGGATAGGTTTAATAACTACCCTAACCCTAACGCGTACCCTAACCCTAACCCCTACCCTAACCCTAACACGTACCCTAATCCTAACCCGTAACCTAAACCGAGCCCTAACCCTCAAACTAACCCTAACCCTAAACCTAACCCATACCCTACGCCGTACCCGAACCCGTAACCGAACCCGTACCCGAACCCGTACCCTAAGCCGTACCCTAACCCTAACCCTAACCCTAAGCTACCCTTGACTGCTTCTGCCTCCAATAGATTTCCTAAGCACTAGTGTTTTAAGGAACAGGTTAAAAAGAGAATCCTAATGTGATTTCAGGATAATGGGTGTGTTCCTTATCTTCTCCTAGTGTCTAAACTCTTCTCCATGGCTGGACCCCCAAATAATATTCCTTGACGTGCTAAGGGGTATCTAGAGAGTGGGATAGGTTTAATAACTACCCTAACCCTAACGCGTACCCTAACCCTAACACGTACCCTAATCCTAACCCGTACCCTAATCCGAGCCCTAACCCTCAAACTAACCCTAACCCTAACCCTAACCCATACCCTACGCCGTACCCGAACCCGTACCCGAACCCGTACCCTAAGCCGTACCCTAAAGCTAACCCTAACCCTAACCCTAACCCTAACCCTAAGCTACCCTTGACTGCTTCTGCCTCCAATAGATTTCCTAAGCACTAGTGTTTTAAGGAACAGGTTAAAAAGAGAATCCTAATGTGATTTCTTGATAATGGGTGTGTTCCTTATCTTCTCCTAGTGTCTAAACTCTTCTCCATGGCTGGACCCCCAAATAATATTCCTTGACGTGCTAAGGGTTATCTAGAGAGTGGGATAGGTTTAATAACTACCCTAACCCTAACGCGTACCCTAACCCTAACCTCTACCCTAACCCTAACACGTACCCTAATCCTAACCCGTAACCTAAACCGAGCCCTAACCCTCAAACTAACCCTAAACCTAACCCTAACCCATACCCTACGCCATACCCGAACCCGTACCCGAACCCGAACACTAAGCCGTACCTAACCCTAACCATAACCCTAACCCTAAACCTAACCCTAACCCTAACCCTAAGCTACCCTTGACTGCTTCTGCCTCCAATAGATTTCCTAAGCACTAGTGTATTAAGGAACAGGTTAAAAAGAGAATGCTAATGTGATTTCAGGATAATGGGTGTGTTCCTTATCTTCTCCTACTGTCTAAACTCTTCTCCATGGCTGGACCCCCAAATAATATTCCTTGACGTGTTAAGGGGTATCTAGGGAGTGGGATAGGTTTAATAACTACCCTAACCCTAACGCGTACCCTAACCCTAACTCCTACCCTAACCCTAACACGAACCCTAATCCTAACCCGTACCCTAAACCGAGCCCTAACCTTCAAACTAACCCTAACCCTAACCCTAACCCATACGCTACGCCGTACACGAACCCGTACCCGAACCCGTACCCTAAGCCGTACCCTAACCCTAACCCTAACCCTAAGCTACCCTTGACTGCTTCTGCCTCCAATAGATTTCCTAAGCACTAGTGTTTTAAGGAACAGGTTAAAAAGAGAATCCTAATGTGATTTCTTTATAATGGGTGTGTTCCTTATCTTCTCCTAGTGTCTAAACTCTTCTCCATGGCTGGACCCCCAAATAATATTCCTTGACGTGCTAAGGGGTATCTAGAGTGTGGGATAGGTTTAATAACTACTCTAACCCTAACGCGTACCCTAACCCTAACACCTACCCTAACCCTAACACGTACCCTAAACCTAACCCGTAACCTAAACCGAGCCCTAACCCTCAAACTAACCCTAACCCTAAACCTAACCCATACCCTACGCCGTACCCGAACCCGTACCCGAACCCGTACCCGAACCCGTACCCTAAGCCGTACCCTAACCCTAACCCTAACCCTAAGCTACCCTTGACTGCTTCTGCCTCCAATAGATTTCCTAAGCACTAGTGTTTTAAGGAACAGGTTAAAAAGAGAATCCTAATGTGATTTCAGGATAATGGGTGTGTTCCTTATCTTCTCCTAGTGTCTAAACTCTTCTCCATGGCTGGACCCCCAAATAATATTCCTTAACGTGCTAAGGGGTATCTAGAGAGTGGGATAGGTTTAATAACTACCCTAACCCTAACGCGTACCCTAACCCTAACCCCTACCCTAACCCTAACACGTACCCTAATCCTAACCCGTAACATAAACCGAGCCCTAACCCTCAAACTAACCCTAACCCTAAACCTAACCCATACCCTACGCCGTACCCGAACCCGTAACCGAACCCGTACCCGAACCCGTACCCTAAGCCGTACCCTAACCCTAACCCTAACCCTAAGCTACCCTTGACTGCTTCTGCCTCCAATAGATTTCCTAAGCACTAGTGTTTTAAGGAACAGGTTAAAAAGAGAATCCTAATGTGATTTCTTGATAATGGGTGTGTTCCTTATCTTCTCCTAGTGTCTAAACTCTTCTCCATGGCTGGACCCCCAAATAATATTCCTTGACGTGCTAAGGGGTATCTAGAGAGTGGGATAGGTTTAATAACTACCCTAACCCTAACGCGTACCCTAACCCTAACCCCTACCCTAACCCTAACACGTACCCTAATCCTAACCCGTACCCTAAACCGAGCCCTAACCTTCAAACTAACCCTAACCCTAACCCATACCCTACGCCGTACACGAACCCGTACCCGAAACCGTACCCTAAGCCGTACCCTAACCCTAACCCTAACCCTAAACGTAACCCTAACCCTAAGCTACCCTTGACTGCTTCTGCCTCCAATAGATTTCCTAAGCACTAGTGTTTTAAGGAACAGGTTAAAAAGAGAATCCTAATGTGATTTCTTGATAATGGGTGTGTTCCTTATCTTCTCCTAGTGTCTAAACTCTTCTCCATGGCTGGACACCCAAATAATATTCCTTGACGTGCTAAGGGGTATCTAGAGAGTGGGATAGGTTTAATAACTACCCTAACCCTAACGCGTACCCTAACCCTAACACGTACCCTAATCCTAACCCGTACCCTAAACCGAGCCCTAACCCTCAAACTAACCCTAACCCTAACCCTAACCCATACCCTACGCCGTACCCGAACCCGTACCCGAACCCGTACCCTAAGCCGTACCCTAAAGCTAACCCTAACCCTAACCCTAACCCTAACCCTAAGCTACCCTTGACTGCTTCTGCCTCCAATAGATTTCCTAAGCACTAGTGTTTTAAGGAACAGGTTAAAAAGAGAATCCTAATGTGATTTCTTGATAATGGGTGTGTTCCTCATCTTCTCCTACTGTCTAAATTCTTCTCCATGGCTGGAACCCCAAATAATATTCCTTGACTTGCTAAGGGGTATCTAGGGAGTGGGATAGGTTTAATAACTACCCTAACCCTAACGCGTACCCTAACCCTAACCCCTACCCTAACCCTAACACGAACCCTAATTCTAACCCGTACCCTAAACCGAGCCCTAACCTTCAAACTAACCCTAACCCTAACCCTAACCCATACCCTACGCCATACACGAACCCGTACCCGAACCCGTACCCTAAGCCGTACCCTAACCCTAACCCTAACCCTAACCCTAACCCTAAGCTACCCTTGACTGCTTCTGCCTCCAATAGATTTCCTAAGCACTAGTGTTTTAAGGAACAGGTTAAAAAGAGAATCCTAATGTGATTTCTTGATAATGGGTGTGTTCCTTATCTTCTCCTAGTGTCTAAACTCTTCTCCATGGCTGGACACCCAAATAATATTCCTTGACGTGCTAAGGGGTATCTAGAGAGTGGGATAGGTTTAATAACTACCCTAACCCTAACGCGTACCCTAACCCTAACCCCTACCCTAACCCTAACACGTACCCTAATCCTAACCCGTACCCTACACCGAGCCCTAACCCTCAAACTAACCCTAACCCTAACCCTAACCCATATCGTACGCCATACCCAAACCCGTACCCGAAACCGTACCCGAACCCGTACCCTAATCCGTACCCTAACCCAAACCCTAACCCTAAGCTACCCTTGACTGCTTCTGCCTCCAATAGATTTCCTAAGCAGTAGTGTTTTAAGGAACAGGTTAAAAAGAGAATCCTAATGTGATTTATTGATAATGGGTGTGTTCCTTATCTTCTCCTAGTGTCTAAACTCTTCTCCATGGCTGGACCCCCAAATAATATTCCTTGACGTGCTAAGGGGTATCTAGAGAGTGGGATAGGTTTAATAACTACCCTAACCCTAACGCGTACCCTAACCCTAACCCCTACCCTAACCCTAACACGTACCCTAACCCTAAGCCGTACCCTAACCCAAACCCTAACCCTAAGCTACCCTTGACTGCTTCTGCCTCCAATAGATTTCCTAAGCACTAGTGTTTTAAGGAACAGGTTAAAAAGAGAATCCTAATGTGATTTCTTGATAATGGGTGTGTTCTTTATCTTCTCCTAGTGTCTAAACTCTTCTCCATGGCTGGACCCCCAAAAAATATTCCTTGACGTGCTAAGGGATATCTAGGGAGTGGGATAGGTTTAATAACTACCCTAACCCTAACGCGTACCCTAACCCTAACCCCTACCCTAACCCTAACACGTACCCTAATCCTAACCCGTACCCTAAACCGAGCCCTAACCTTCAAACTAAACCTAACCCTAACCCATACCCTACGCCGTACACGAACCCGTACCCGAAACCGTACCCTAATTCGTACCCTAACCCTAACCCTAACCCTAAACCTAACCCTAACCCTAAGCTACCCTTGACTGCTTCTGCCTCCAATAGATTTCCTAAGCAGTAGTGTTTTAAGGAACAGGTTAAAAAGAGAATCCTAATGTGATTTCTTGATAATGGGTGTGTTCCTTATCTTCTCCTAGTGTCTAAACACTTCTCCATGGCTGGACACCCAAATAATATTCCTTGACGTGCTAAGGGGTATCTAGAGAGTGGGATAGGTTTAATAACTACCCTAACCCTAACGCGTACCCTAACCCTAACCTCTACCCTAACCCTAAGACGTACCCTAATCCTAACCCGTAACCTAAACCGAGCCCTAACCCTCAAACTAACCCTAACCCTAACCCTAACCCATACCCTACGCCATAACAGAACCCGTACCCGAACCCGTACACTAAGCCGTACCTAACCCTAACCATAACCCTAACCCTAAACCTAAACCTAACCCTAACCCTAAGCTACCCTTGACTGCTTCTGCCTCCAATAGATTTCCTAAGCACTAGTGTATTAAGGAACAGGTTAAAAAGAGAATCCTAATGTGATTTCAGGATAATGGGTGTGTTCCTTATCTTCTCCTACTGTCTAAACTCTTCTCCATGGCTGGACCCCCAAATAATATTCCTTGACGTGCTAAGGGGTATCTAGGGAGTGGGATAGGTTTAATAACTACCCTAACCCTAACGCGTACCCTAACCCTAACCCCTACCCTAACCCTAACACGAACCCTAATCCTAACCCGTACCCTAAACCGAGCCCTAACCTTCAAACTAACCCTAACCCTAACCCTAACCCATACGCTACGCCGTACACGAACCCGTACCCGAACCCGTTCCCTAAGCCGTACCCTAACCCTAACCCTAATCCTAAGCTACCCTTGACTGCTTCTGCCTCCAATAGATTTCCTAAGCACTAGTGTTTTAAGGAACAGGTTAAAAAGAGAATCCTAATGTGATTTCTTGATAATGGGTGTGTTCCTTATCTTCTCCTAGTGTCTAAACTCTTCTCCATGGCTGGACCCCCAAATAATATTCCTTGACGTGCTAAGGGGTATCTAGAGAGTGTGATAGGTTTAATAACTACCCTAACCCTAACGCGTACCCTAACCCTAACCCCTACCCTAACCCTAAGACGTACCCTAATCCTAACCCGTACCCTAAACCGAGCCCTAACCCTCAAACTAACCCTAACCCTAACCCATATCCTACGCCATACACAAACGCGTACCCGAACCCGTACCCGAACCCGTACCCTAAGCCGTACCCTAACCCAAACCCTAACCCTAAGCTACCCTTGACTGCTTCTGCCTCCAATAGATTTCCTAAGCAGTAGTGTTTTAAGGAACAGGTTAAAAAGAGAATCCTAATGTGATTTCTTGATAATGGGTGTGTTCCTTATCTTCTCCTAGTGTCTAAACACTTCTCCATGGCTGGACACCCAAATAATATTCCTTGACGTGCTAAGGGGTATCTAGAGAGTGGGATAGGTTTAATAACTACCCTAACCCTAACGCGTACCCTAACCCTAACCTCTACCCTAACCCTAAGACGTACCCTAATCCTAACCCGTAACCTAAACCGAGCCCTAACCCTCAAACTAACCCTAACCCTAACCCTAACCCATACCCTACGCCATAACAGAACCCGTACCCGAACCCGTACACTAAGCCGTACCTAACCCTAACCATAACCCTAACCCTAAACCTAAACCTAACCCTAACCCTAAGCTACCCTTGACTGCTTCTGCCTCCAATAGATTTCCTAAGCACTAGTGTATTAAGGAACAGGTTAAAAAGAGAATCCTAATGTGATTTCAGGATAATGGGTGTGTTCCTTATCTTCTCCTACTGTCTAAACTCTTCTCCATGGCTGGACCCCCAAATAATATTCCTTGACGTGCTAAGGGGTATCTAGGGAGTGGGATAGGTTTAATAACTACCCTAACCCTAACGCGTACCCTAACCCTAACCCCTACCCTAACCCTAACACGAACCCTAATCCTAACCCGTACCCTAAACCGAGCCCTAACCTTCAAACTAACCCTAACCCTAACCCTAACCCATACGCTACGCCGTACACGAACCCGTACCCGAACCCGTTCCCTAAGCCGTACCCTAACCCTAACCCTAATCCTAAGCTACCCTTGACTGCTTCTGCCTCCAATAGATTTCCTAAGCACTAGTGTTTTAAGGAACAGGTTAAAAAGAGAATCCTAATGTGATTTCTTGATAATGGGTGTGTTCCTTATCTTCTCCTAGTGTCTAAACTCTTCTCCATGGCTGGACCCCCAAATAATATTCCTTGACGTGCTAAGGGGTATCTAGAGAGTGTGATAGGTTTAATAACTACCCTAACCCTAACGCGTACCCTAACCCTAACCCCTACCCTAACCCTAAGACGTACCCTAATCCTAACCCGTACCCTAAACCGAGCCCTAACCCTCAAACTAACCCTAACCCTAACCCATATCCTACGCCATACACAAACGCGTACCCGAACCCGTACCCGAACCCGTACCCTAAGCCGTACCCTAACCCAAACCCTAACCCTAAGCTACCCTTGACTGCTTCTGCCTCCAATAGATTTCCTAAGCAGTAGTGTTTTAAGGAACAGGTTAAAAAGAGAATCCTAATGTGATTTCTTGATAATGGGTGTGTTCCTTATCTTCTCCTAGTGTCTAAACACTTCTCCATGGCTGGACACCCAAATAATATTCCTTGACGTGCTAAGGGGTATCTAGAGAGTGGGATAGGTTTAATAACTACCCTAACCCTAACGCGTACCCTAACCCTAACCTCTACCCTAACCCTAAGACGTACCCTAATCCTAACCCGTAACCTAAACCGAGCCCTAACCCTCAAACTAACCCTAACCCTAACCCTAACCCATACCCTACGCCATAACAGAACCCGTACCCGAACCCGTACACTAAGCCGTACCTAACCCTAACCATAACCCTAACCCTAAACCTAAACCTAACCCTAACCCTAAGCTACCCTTGACTGCTTCTGCCTCCAATAGATTTCCTAAGCACTAGTGTATTAAGGAACAGGTTAAAAAGAGAATCCTAATGTGATTTCAGGATAATGGGTGTGTTCCTTATCTTCTCCTACTGTCTAAACTCTTCTCCATGGCTGGACCCCCAAATAATATTCCTTGACGTGCTAAGGGGTATCTAGGGAGTGGGATAGGTTTAATAACTACCCTAACCCTAACGCGTACCCTAACCCTAACCCCTACCCTAACCCTAACACGAACCCTAATCCTAACCCGTACCCTAAACCGAGCCCTAACCTTCAAACTAACCCTAACCCTAACCCTAACCCATACGCTACGCCGTACACGAACCCGTACCCGAACCCGTTCCCTAAGCCGTACCCTAACCCTAACCCTAATCCTAAGCTACCCTTGACTGCTTCTGCCTCCAATAGATTTCCTAAGCACTAGTGTTTTAAGGAACAGGTTAAAAAGAGAATCCTAATGTGATTTCTTGATAATGGGTGTGTTCCTTATCTTCTCCTAGTGTCTAAACTCTTCTCCATGGCTGCACCCCCAAATAATATTCCTTGACGTGCTAAGGGGTATCTAGAGAGTGGGATATGTTTAATAACTACCCTAACCCTAACGCGTACCCTAACCCTAACCCCTACCCTAACCCTAACACGTACACTAATCCTAACACGTAACCTAAACCGAGCCCTAACCCTCAAACTAACCCTAACCCTAAACCTAACCCATACCCTACGCCGTACCCGAACCCGTACCCGAACCCGTACCCTAAGCCGTACCCTAACCCTAACCCTAACCCTAAGCTACCCTTGACTGCTTCTGCCTCCAATAGATTTCCTAAGCACTAGTGTTTTAAGGAACAGGTTAAAAAGAGAATCCTAATGTGATTTCTTGATAATGGGTGTGTTCCTTATCTTCTCCTAGTGTCTAAACTCTTCTCCATGGCTGGACCCCCAAATAATATTCCTTGACGTGCTAAGGGTTATCTAGAGAGTGGGATAGGTTTAATAACTACCCTAACCCTAACGCGTACCCTAACCCTAACCTCTACCCTAACCCTAAGACGTACCCTAATCCTAACCCGTAACCTAAACCGAGCCCTAACCCTCAAACTAACCCTAACCCTAACCCTAACCCATACCCTACGCCATAACCGAACCCGTACCCGAACCCGTACACTAAGCCGTACCTAACCCTAACCATAACCCTAACCCTAAACCTAAACCTAACCCTAACCCTAAGCTACCCTTGACTGCTTCTGCCTCCAATAGATTTCCTAAGCACTAGTGTATTAAGGAACAGGTTAAAAAGAGAATCCTAATGTGATTTCAGGATAATGGGTGTGTTCCTTATCTTCTCCTACTGTCTAAACTCTTCTCCATGGCTGGACCCCCAAATAATATTCCTTGACGTGCTAAGGGGTATCTAGGGAGTGGGATAGGTTTAATAACTACCCTAACCCTAACGCGTACCCTAACCCTAACCCCTACCCTAACCCTAACACGAACCCTAATCCTAACCCGTACCCTAAACCGAGCCTTAACCTTCAAACTAACCCTAACCCTAACCCTAACCCATACGCTACGCCGTACACGAACCCGTACCCGAACCCGTACCCTAAGCCGTACCCTAACCCTAACCCTAACCCTAAGCTACCCTTGACTGCTTCTGCCTCCAATAGATTTCCTAAGCACTAGTGTTTTAAGGAACAGGTTAAAAAGAGAATCCTAATGTGATTTCTTGATAATGGGTGTGTTCCTTATCTTCTCCTAGTGTCTAAACTCTTCTCCATGGCTGGACCCCCAAATAATATTCCTTGACGTGCTAAGGGGTATTTAGAGAGTGGGATAGGTTTAATAACTACCCTAACCCTAACGCGTACCCTAACCCTAACCCCTACCCTAACCCTAAGACGTACCCTAATACTAAACCGTACCCTAAACCGAGCCCTAACCCTCAAACTAACCCTAACCCTAACCCATATCCTACGCCATACCCAAACGCGTACCCGAACCCGTACCCGAACCCGTACCCTAAGCCGTACCCTAACCCAAACCCTAACCCTAAGCTACCCTTGACTGCTTCTGCCTCGAATAGATTTCCTAAGCACTAGTGTTTTAAGGAACAGGTTAAAAAGAGAATCCTAATGTGATTTATTGATAATGGGTGTGTTCCTTATCTTCTCCTAGTGTCTAAACTCTTCTCCATGGCTGCACCCCCAAATAATATTCCTTGACGTGCTAAGGGGTATCTAGAGAGTGGGATATGTTTAATAACTACCCTAACCCTAACGCGTACCCTAACCCTAACCCCTACCCTAACCCTAACACGTACCCTAATCCTAACACGTAACCTAAACCGAGCCCTAACCCTCAAACTAACCCTAACCCTAAACCTAACCCATACCCTACGCCGTACCCGAACCCGTACCCGAACCCGTACCCTAAGCCGTACCCTAACCCTAACCCTAACCCTAAGCTACCCTTGACTGCTTCTGCCTCCAATAGATTTCCTAAGCACTAGTGTTTTAAGGAACAGGTTAAAAAGAGAATCCTAATGTGATTTCTTGATAATGGGTGTGTTCCTTATCTTCTCCTAGTGTCTAAACTCTTCTCCATGGCTGGACCCCCAAATAATATTCCTTGACGTGCTAAGGGGTATCTAGAGAGTGGGATAGGTTTAATAACTACCCTAAGCCTAACGCGTACCCTAACCCTAACCCCTACCCTAACCCTAACACGTACCCTAATCCTAACCCGTACCCTAAACCGAGCCCTAACCCTCAAACTAACCCTAACCCTAACCCTAACCCATACCCTACGCCGTACCCGAACCCGTACCCGAACCCGTACCCTAAGCCATACCCTAACCCTAACCCTAACCGTAACCCTAACCCTAAGCTACCCTTGACTGCTTCTGCCTCCAATAGATTTCCTAAGCACTAGTGTTTTAAGGAACAGGTTAAAAAGAGAATCCTAATGTGATTTCTTGATAATGGGTGTGTTCCTTATCTTCTCCTAGTGTCTAAACTCTTCTCCATGGCTGGACCCCCAAATAATATTCCTTGACGTGCTAAGGGGTATTTAGAGAGTGGGATAGGTTTAATAACTACCCTAACCCTAACGCGTACCCTAACCCTAACCCCTACCCTAACCCTAAGACGTACCCTAATACTAAACCGTACCCTAAACCGAGCCCTAACCCTCAAACTAACCCTAACCCTAACCCATATCCTACGCCATACCCAAACGCGTACCCGAACCCGTACCCGAACCCGTACCCTAAGCCGTACCCTAACCCAAACCCTAACCCTAAGCTACCCTTGACTGCTTCTGCCTCGAATAGATTTCCTAAGCACTAGTGTTTTAAGGAACAGGTTAAAAAGAGAATCCTAATGTGATTTATTGATAATGGGTGTGTTCCTTATCTTCTCCTAGTGTCTAAACTCTTCTCCATGGCTGCACCCCCAAATAATATTCCTTGACGTGCTAAGGGGTATCTAGAGAGTGGGATATGTTTAATAACTACCCTAACCCTAACGCGTACCCTAACCCTAACCCCTACCCTAACCCTAACACGTACCCTAATCCTAACACGTAACCTAAACCGAGCCCTAACCCTCAAACTAACCCTAACCCTAAACCTAACCCATACCCTACGCCGTACCCGAACCCGTACCCGAACCCGTACCCTAAGCCGTACCCTAACCCTAACCCTAACCCTAAGCTACCCTTGACTGCTTCTGCCTCCAATAGATTTCCTAAGCACTAGTGTTTTAAGGAACAGGTTAAAAAGAGAATCCTAATGTGATTTCTTGATAATGGGTGTGTTCCTTATCTTCTCCTAGTGTCTAAACTCTTCTCCATGGCTGGACCCCCAAATAATATTCCTTGACGTGCTAAGGGGTATCTAGAGAGTGGGATAGGTTTAATAACTACCCTAAGCCTAACGCGTACCCTAACCCTAACCCCTACCCTAACCCTAACACGTACCCTAATCCTAACCCGTACCCTAAACCGAGCCCTAACCCTCAAACTAACCCTAACCCTAACCCTAACCCATACCCTACGCCGTACCCGAACCCGTACCCGAACCCGTACCCTAAGCCATACCCTAACCCTAACCCTAACCGTAACCCTAACCCTAAGCTACCCTTGACTGCTTCTGCCTCCAATAGATTTCCTAAGCACTAGTGTATTAAGGAACAGGTTAAAAAGAGAATCCTAATGTGATTTCTTGATAATGGGTGTGTTCCTTATCTTCTCCTAGTGTCTAAACTCTTCTCCATGGCTGGACCCCCAAATAATATTCCTTGACGTGCTAAGGAGTATCTAGAGAGTGGGATAGGTTTAATAACTACCCTAACCCTAACGCGTACCCTAACCCTAACCCCTACCCTATCCCTAACACGAACCCTAATCCTAACCCGTACCCTAAACCGAGCCCTAACCTTCAAACTAACCCTAACCCTAACCCAAACCCATACACTACGCCGTACACGAACCCTTACCCGAACCCGTACCCTAAGCCGTGTCCTAACCCTAGCCCTAACCCTAACCCTAACCCTAAGCTACCCTTGACTGCTTCTGCCTCCAATAGATTTCCTAAGCACTAGTGTTTTAAGGAACAGGTTAAAAAGAGAATCCTAATGTGATTTCTTGATAATGGGTGTGTTCCTTATCTTCTCCTAGTGTCTAAACTCTTCTCCATGGCTGGACCCCCAAATAATATTCCTTGACGTGCTAAGGGGTATCTAGAGTGTGGGATAGGTTTAATAACTACCCTAACCCTAACGCATACCCTAACCCTAACACCTACCCTAACCCTAACACGTACCCTAATCCTAACCCGTAACCTAAACCGAGCCCTAACCCTCAAACTAACCCTAACCCTAAACCTAACCCATACCCTACGCCGTACCCGAACCCGTACCCGAACCCGTACCCGAACCCGTACCCTAAGCCGTACCCTAAACCTAACCCTAACCCTAAGCTACCCTTGACTGCTTCTGCCTCCAATAGATTTCCTAAGCACTAGTATTTTAAGGAACAGGTTAAAAAGAGAATCCTAATGTGATTTCTTGATAATGGGTGTGTTCCTTATCTTCTCCTAGTGTCTAAACCCTTCTCCATGGCTGGACCCCCAAATAATATTCCTTGACGTGCTAAGGGGTATCTAGAGAGTGGGATAGGTTTAATAACTACCCTAACCCTAACGCGTACCCTAACCCTAACCCCTCCCCTAACCCTAACACGAACCCTAATCCTAACTCGTACCCTAAACCGAGCCCTAACCTTCAAACTAACCCTAACCCTAACCCAAACCCATACCGTACGCCGTACACGAACCCGTACCCGAACCCGTACCCTAAGCCGTGTCCTAACACTAGCCCTAACCCTAACCCTAACCTTAATCTACCCTTGACTGCTTTTGCCTCCAATAGATTTCCTAAGCACTAGTGTTTTAAGGAACAGGTTAAAAAGAGAATCCTAATGTGATTTCTTGATAATGGGTGTGTTCCTTATCTTCTCCTAGTGTCTAAACTCTTCTCCATGGCTGGACCCCCAAATAATATTCCTTGACGTGCTATGGGGTATCTAGAGAGTGGGATAGGTTTAATAACTACCCTAACCCTAACGCGTAACCTAACCCTAACCCCTACCCTAACCCTAACACGAACCCTAATCCTAACCCGTACCCTAAACCGAGCCCTAACCTTCAAACTAACCCTAACCCTAACCCTAACCCATACCCTACAGCGTACACGAACCCGTACCCGAACCCGTACCCTAAGCCGTACCCTAACCCTAACCCTAACCCTAAGCTACCCTTGACTGCTTCTGCCTCCAATAGATTTCCTAAGCACTAGTGTTTTAAGGAACAGGTTAAAAAGAGAATCCTAATGTGATTTCTTGATAATGGGTGTGTTCCTTATCTTCTCCTAGTGTCTAAACTCTTCTCCATGGCTGGACCCCCAAATAATATTCCTTGACGTGCTAAGGGTTATCTAGAGAGTGGGATAGGTTTAATAACTACCCTAACCCTAACGCGTACCCTAACCCTAACACGTACCCTAATCCTAACCCGTACCCTAAACCGAGCCCTAACCCTCAAACTAACCCTAACCCTAACCCTAACCCATACCCTACGCCGTACCCGAACCCGTACCCGAACCCGTACCCTAAGCCGTACCCTAAAGCTAACCCTAACCCTAACCCTAACCCTAACCCTAAGCTACCCTTGACTGCTTCTGCCTCCAATAGATTTCCTAAGCACTAGTGTTTTAAGGAACAGGTTAAAAAGAGAATCCTAATGTGATTTCTTGATAATGGGTGTGTTCCTTATCTTCTCCTAGTGTCTAAACTCTTCTCCATGGCTGGACCCCCAAATAATATTCCTTGACGTGCTAAGGAGTATCTAGAGAGTGGGATAGGTTTAATAACTACCCTAACCCTAACGCGTACCCTAACCCTAACCTCTACCCTAACCCTAAGACGTACCCTAATCCTAACCCGTAACCTAAACCGAGCCCTAACCCTCAAACTAACCCTAACCATAACCCTAACCCATACCCTACGCCATACCCGAACCCGTACCCGAACCCGTACACTAAGCCGTACCTAACCCTAACCATAACCCTAACCCTAAACCTAACCCTAAGCTACCCTTGACTGCTTCTGCCTCCAATAGATTTCCTAAGCACTAGTGTATTAAGGAACAGGTTAAAAAGAGAATCCTAATGTGATTTCAGGATAATGGGTGTGTTCCTTATCTTCTCCTACTGTCTAAACTCTTCTCCATGGCTGGACCCCCAAATAATATTCCTTGACGTGCTAAGGGGTATCTAGGGAGTGGGATAGGTTTAATAACTACCCTACCCCTAACGCGTACCCTAACCCTAACCCCTATCCTAAACCTAACACGAACCCTAATCCTAACCCGTACCCTAAACCGAGCCCTAACCTTCAAACTAACCCTAACCCTAACCCTAACCCATACGCTACGCCGTACACGAACCCGTACCCGAACCCGTACCCTAAGCCGTACCCTAACCCTAACCCTAACCCTAAGCTACCCTTGACTGCTTCTGCCTCCAATAGATTTCTTAAGCACTAGTGTTTTAACGAACAGGTTAAAAAGAGAATCCTAATGTGATTTATTGATAATGGGTGTGTTCCTTATCTTCTCCTAGTGTCTAAACTCTTCTCCATGGCTGGACCCCCAAATAATATTCCTTGACGTGCTAAGGGGTATCTAGAGAGTGGGATAGGTTTAATAACTACCCTAACCCTAACGCGTACCCTAACCCTAACCCCTACCCTAACCCTAACACGTACCCTAATCCTAACACGTAACCTAAACCGAGCCCTAACCCTCAAACTAACCCTAATCCTAAACCTAACCCATACCCTACGCCGTACCCGAACCCGTACCCGAACCCGTACCCGAACCCGTACCCTAAGCCGTACCCTAACCCTAACCCTAACCCTAAGCTACCCTTGACTGCTTCTGCCTCCAATAGATTTCCTAAGCACTAGTGTTTTAAGGAACAGGTTAAAAAGAGAATCCTAATGTGATTTCTTGATAATGGGTGTGTTCCTTATCTTCTCCTAGTGTCTAAACTCTTCTCCATGGCTGGACCCCCAAATAATATTCCTTGACGTGCTAAGGGGTATCTAGAGTGTGGGATAGGTTTAATAACTACCCTAACCCTAACGCGTACCCTAACCCTAACCCCTACCCTAACCCTAACACGTACCCTAATCCTAACCCGTAACCTAAACCGAGCCCTAACCCTCAAACTAACCCTAACCCTAAACCTAACCCATACCCTACGCCGTACCCGAACCCGTACCCGAACCCGTACCCGAACCCGTACCCTAAGCCGTACCCTAACCCTAACCCTAACCCTAAGCTACCCTTGACTGCTTCTGCCTCCAATAGATTTCCTAAGCACTAGTGTTTTAAGGAACAGGTTAAAAAGAGAATCCTAATGTGATTTCAGGATAATGGGTGTGTTCCTTATCTTCTCCTAGTGTCTAAACTCTTCTCCATGGCTGGACCCCCAAATAATATTCCTTGACGTGCTAAGGGGTATGTAGAGAGTGGGATAGGTTTAATAACTACCCTAACCCTAACGCGTACCCTAACCCTAACCCCTACCCTAACCCTAACACGTACCCTAATCCTAACCCGTAACCTAAACCGAGCCCTAACCCTCAAACTAACCCTAACCCTAAACCTAACCCATACCCTACGCCGTACCCGAACCCGTAACCGAACCCGTACCCGAACCCGTACCCTAAGCCGTACCCTAACCCTAAC
>NW_027175351.1:22500-25000 GCF_028021215.1 Eschrichtius robustus
GGTTTAATAACTACCCTAACCCTAACGCGTACCCTAACCCTAACCCCTACCCTAACCCTAACACGTACCCTAATCCTAACCCGTACCCTAAACCGAGCCCTAACCTTCAAACTAACCCTAACCCTAACCCATACGCTACGCCGTACATGAACCCGTACCCGAACCCGTACCCTAAGCCGTACCCTAACCCTAACCCTAACCCTAAGCTACCCTTGACTGCTTCTGCCTCCAATAGATTTCTTAAGCACTAGTGTTTTAAGGAACAGGTTAAAAAGAGAATCCTAATGTGATTTATTGATAATGGGTGTGTTCCATATCTTCTCCTAGTGTCTAAACTCTTCTCCATGGCTGGACCCCCAAATAATATTCCTTGACGTGCTAAGGGGTATCGAGAGTGGGATAGGTTTAATAACTACCCTAACCCTAACGCGTACCCTAACCCTAACCCCTACCCTAACCCTAACACGTACCCTAATCCTAACACGTAACCTAAACCGAGCCCTAACCCTCAAACTAACCCTAACCCTAAACCTAACCCATACCCTACGCCGTACCCGAACCCGTACCCGAACCCGTACCCTAAGCCGTACCCTAAAGCTAACCCTAACCCTAACCCTAAACCTAACCCTAAGCTACCCTTGACTGCTTCTGCCTCCAATAGATTTCCTAAGCACTAGTGTTTTAAGGAACAGGTTAAAAAGAGAATCCTAATGTGATTTCTTGATAATGGGTGTGTTCCTTATCTTCTCCTAGTGTCTAAACTCTTCTCCATGGCTGGACCCCCAAATAATATTCCTTGACGTGCTAAGGGTTATCTAGAGAGTGGGATAGGTTTAATAACTACCCTAACCCTAACGCGTACCCTAACCCTAACCTCTACCCTAACCCTAAGACGTACCCTAATCCTAACCCGTAACCTAAACCGAGCCCTAACCCTCAAACTAACCCTAACCCTAACCCTAACCCATACCCTACGCCATACCCGAACCCGTACCCGAACCCGTACACTAAGCCGTACCCTAACCCTAACCCTAACCCTAAGCTACCCTTGACTGCTTCTGCCTCCAATAGATTTCCTAAGCACTAGTGTTTTAAGGAACAGGTTAAAAAGAGAATCCTAATGTGATTTCTTGATAATGGGTGTGTTCCTTATCTTCTCCTAGTGTCTAAACTCTTCTCCATGGCTGGACACCCAAATAATATTCCTTGACGTGCTAAGGGGTATCTAGAGTGTGGGATAGGTTTAATAACTACCCTAACCCTAACGCGTACCCTAACCCTAACCCCTACCCTAACCCTAACACGTACCCTAATCCTAACCCGTAACCTAAACCGAGCCCTAACCCTCAAACTAACCCTAACCCTAAACCTAACCCATACCCTACGCCGTACCCGAACCCGTACCCGAACCCGTACCCGAACCCGTACCCTAAGCCGTACCCTAACCCTAACCCTAACCCTAAGCTACCCTTGACTGCTTCTGCCTCCAATAGATTTCCTAAGCACTAGTGTTTTAAGGAACAGGTTAAAAAGAGAATCCTAATGTGATTTCAGGATAATGGGTGTGTTCCTTATCTTCTCCTAGTGTCTAAACTCTTCTCCATGGCTGGACCCCCAAATAATATTCCTTGACGTGCTAAGGGGTATCTAGAGAGTGGGATAGGTTTAATAACTACCCTAACCCTAACGCGTACCCTAACCCTAACCCCTACCCTAACCCTAACACGTACCCTAATCCTAACCCGTAACCTAAACCGAGCCCTAACCCTCAAACTAACCCTAACCCTAAACCTAACCCATACCCTACGCCGTACCCGAACCCGTAACCGAACCCGTACCCGAACCCGTACCCTAAGCCGTACCCTAACCCTAACCCTAACCCTAAGCTACCCTTGACTGCTTCTGCCTCCAATAGATTTCCTAAGCACTAGTGTTTTAAGGAACAGGTTAAAAAGAGAATCCTAATGTGATTTCTTGATAATGGGTGTGTTCCTTATCTTCTCCTAGTGTCTAAACTCTTCTCCATGGCTGGACACCCAAATAATATTCCTTGACGTGCTAAGGGGTATCTAGAGAGTGGGATAGGTTTAATAACTACCCTAACCCTAACGCGTAACCTAACCCTAACACGTACCCTAATCCTAACCCGTACCCTAATCCGAGCCCTAACCCTCAAACTAACCCTAACCCTAACCCTAACCCATACCCTACGCCGTACCCGAACCCGTACCCGAACCCGTACCCTAAGCCGTACCCTAAAGCTAACCCTAACCCTAACCCTAACCCTAACCCTAAGCTACCCTTGACTGCTTCTGCCTCCAATAGATTTCCTAAGCACTAGTGTTTTAAGGAACAGGTTAAAAAGAGAATCCTAATGTGATTTCTTGATAATGGGTGTGTTCCTTATCTTCTCCTAGTGTCTAAACTCTTCTCCATGGCTGGACCCCCAAATAATATTCCTTGACGTGCTAAGAGTTATCTAGAGAGTGGGATAGGTTTA
>NW_027175351.1:27500-50000 GCF_028021215.1 Eschrichtius robustus
ACGTGCTAAGGGGTATCTAGAGAGTGGGATAGGTTTAATAACTACCCTAACCCTAACGCGTACCCTAACCCTAACACGTACCCTAATCCTAACCCGTACCCTAAACCGAGCCCTAACCCTCAAACTAACCCTAACCCTAACCCTAACCCATACCCTACGCCGTACCCGAACCCGTACCCGAACCCGTACCCTAAGCCGTACCCTAAAGCTAACCCTAACCCTAACCCTAACACTAACCCTAAGCTACCCTTGACTGCTTCTGCCTCCAATAGATTTCCTAAGCACTAGTGTTTTAAGGAACAGGTTAAAAAGAGAATCCTAATGTGATTTCTTGATAATGGGTGTGTTCTTATCTTCTCCTAGTGTCTAAACTCTTCTCCATGGCTGGACACCCAAATAATATTCCTTGACGTGCTAAGGGGTATCTAGAGAGTGGGATAGGTTTAATAACTACCCTAACCCTAACGCGTACCCTAACCCTAACCCCTACCCTAACCCTAACACGTACCCTAATCCTAACCCGTACCCTACACCGAGCCCTAACCCTCAAACTAACCCTAACCCTAACCCTAACCCATATCGTACGCCATACCCAAACCCGTACCCGAAACCGTACCCGAACCCGTACCCTAATCCGTACCCTAACCCAAACCCTAACCCTAAGCTACCCTTGACTGCTTCTGCCTCCAATAGATTTCCTAAGCACTAGTGTTTTAAGGAACAGGTTAAAAAGAGAATCCTAATGTGATTTCTTGATAATGGGTGTGTTCCTTATCTTCTCCTAGTGTCTAAACTCTTCTCCATGGCTGGACCCCCAAATAATATTCCTTGACGTGCTAAGGGGTATCTAGAGAGTGGGATAGGTTTAATAACTACCCTAACCCTAACGCGTACCCTAACCCTAACCCCTACCCTAACCCTAACACGTACCCTAACCCTAAGCCGTACCCTAACCCAAACCCTAACCCTAAGCTACCCTTGACTGCTTCTGCCTCCAATAGATTTCCTAAGCAGTAGTGTTTTAAGGAACAGGTTAAAAAGAGAATCCTAATGTGATTTATTGATAATGGGTGTGTTCCTTATCTTCTCCTAGTGTCTAAACTCTTCTCCATGGCTGGACCCCCAAATAATATTCCTTGACGTGCTAAGGGGTATCTAGAGAGTGGGATAGGTTTAATAACTACCCTAACCCTAACGCGTACCCTAACCCTAACCCCTACCCTAACCCTAACACGTACCCTAACCCTAAGCCGTACCCTAACCCAAACCCTAACCCTAAGCTACCCTTGACTGCTTCTGCCTCCAATAGATTTCCTAAGCACTAGTGTTTTAAGGAACAGGTTAAAAAGAGAATCCTAATGTGATTTCTTGATAATGGGTGTGTTCCTTATCTTCTCCTAGTGTCTAAACTCTTCTCCATGGCTGGACCCCCAAATAATATTCCTTGACGTGCTAAGGGGTATCTAGAGAGTGGGATAGGTTTAATAACTACCCTAACCCTAACGCGTACCCTAACCCTAACCCCTCCCCTAACCCTAACACGAACCCTAATCCTAACTCGTACCCTAAACCGAGCCCTAACCTTCAAACTAACCCTAACCCTAACCCAAACCCATACCGTACGCCGTACACGAACCCGTACCCGAACCCGTACCCTAAGCCGTGTCCTAACACTAGCCCTAACCCTAACCCTAACCTTAATCTACCCTTGACTGCTTTTGCCTCCAATAGATTTCCTAAGCACTAGTGTTTTAAGGAACAGGTTAAAAAGAGAATCCTAATGTGATTTCTTGATAATGGGTGTGTTCCTTATCTTCTCCTAGTGTCTAAACTCTTCTCCATGGCTGGACCCCCAAATAATATTCCTTGACGTGCTATGGGGTATCTAGAGAGTGGGATAGGTTTAATAACTACCCTAACCCTAACGCGTAACCTAACCCTAACCCCTACCCTAACCCTAACACGAACCCTAATCCTAACCCGTACCCTAAACCGAGCCCTAACCTTCAAACTAACCCTAACCCTAACCCTAACCCATACCCTACAGCGTACACGAACCCGTACCCGAACCCGTACCCTAAGCCGTACCCTAACCCTAACCCTAACCCTAAGCTACCCTTGACTGCTTCTGCCTCCAATAGATTTCCTAAGCACTAGTGTTTTAAGGAACAGGTTAAAAAGAGAATCCTAATGTGATTTCTTGATAATGGGTGTGTTCCTTATCTTCTCCTAGTGTCTAAACTCTTCTCCATGGCTGGACCCCCAAATAATATTCCTTGACGTGCTAAGGGTTATCTAGAGAGTGGGATAGGTTTAATAACTACCCTAACCCTAACGCGTACCCTAACCCTAACCTCTACCCTAACCCTAACACGTACCCTAATCCTAACCCGTAACCTAAACCGAGCCCTAACCCTCAAACTAACCCTAAACCTAACCCTAACCCATACCCTACGCCATACCCGAACCCGTACCCGAACCCGTACACTA
This sequence comes from Eschrichtius robustus, assembly GCF_028021215.1. NCBI lineage: Eukaryota > Metazoa > Chordata > Mammalia > Artiodactyla > Eschrichtiidae > Eschrichtius > Eschrichtius robustus. The sequence continues at coordinate 29,991 of NW_027175351.1, forward strand.
AGCCGTACCTAACCCTAACCATAACCCTAACCCTAAACCTAACCCTAACCCTAACCCTAAGCTACCCTTGACTGCTTCTGCCTCCAATAGATTTCCTAAGCACTAGTGTATTAAGGAACAGGTTAAAAAGAGAATGCTAATGTGATTTCAGGATAATGGGTGTGTTCCTTATCTTCTCCTACTGTCTAAACTCTTCTCCATGGCTGGACCCCCAAATAATATTCCTTGACGTGCTAAGGGGTATCTAGGGAGTGGGATAGGTTTAATAACTACCCTAACCCTAACGCGTACCCTAACCCTAACTCCTACCCTAACCCTAACACGAACCCTAATCCTAACCCGTACCCTAAACCGAGCCCTAACCTTCAAACTAACCCTAACCCTAACCCTAACCCATACGCTACGCCGTACACGAACCCGTACCCGAACCCGTACCCTAAGCCGTACCCTAACCCTAACCCTAACCCTAAGCTACCCTTGACTGCTTCTGCCTCCAATAGATTTCCTAAGCACTAGTGTTTTAAGGAACAGGTTAAAAAGAGAATCCTAATGTGATTTCTTGATAATGGGTGTGTTCCTTATCTTCTCCTAGTGTCTAAACACTTCTCCATGGCTGGACACCCAAATAATATTCCTTGACGTGCTAAGGGGTATCTAGAGAGTGGGATAGGTTTAATAACTACCCTAACCCTAACGCGTACCCTAACCCTAACACGTACCCTAATCCTAACCCGTACCCTAAACCGAGCCCTAACCCTCAAACTAACCCTAACCCTAACCCTAACCCATACCCTACGCCGTACCCGAACCCGTACCCGAACCCGTACCCTAAGCCGTACCCTAACCCTAACCCTAACCCTAACCCTAACCCTAAGCTACCCTTGACTGCTTCTGCCTCCAATAGATTTCCTAAGCACTAGTGTTTTAAGGAACAGGTTAAAAAGAGAATCCTAATGTGATTTCTTGATAATGGGTGTGTTCCTTATCTTCTCCTAGTGTCTAAACTCTTCTCCATGGCTGGACACCCAAATAATATTCCTTGACGTGCTAAGGGGTATCTAGAGAGTGGGATAGGTTTAATAACTACCCTAACCCTAACGCGTACCCTAACCCTAACCCCTACCCTAACCCTAACACGTACCCTAATCCTAACCCGTACCCTACACCGAGCCCTAACCCTCAAACTAACCCTAACCCTAACCCTAACCCATATCGTACGCCATACCCAAACCCGTACCCGAAACCGTACCCGAACCCGTACCCTAATCCGTACCCTAACCCAAACCCTAACCCTAAGCTACCCTTGACTGCTTCTGCCTCCAATAGATTTCCTAAGCACTAGTGTTTTAAGGAACAGGTTAAAAAGAGAATCCTAATGTGATTTCTTGATAATGGGTGTGTTCCTTATCTTCTCCTAGTGTCTAAACTCTTCTCCATGGCTGGACCCCCAAATAATATTCCTTGACGTGCTAAGGGGTATCTAGAGAGTGGGATAGGTTTAATAACTACCCTAACCCTAACGCGTACCCTAACCCTAACCCCTACCCTAACCCTAACACGTACCCTAACCCTAAGCCGTACCCTAACCCAAACCCTAACCCTAAGCTACCCTTGACTGCTTCTGCCTCCAATAGATTTCCTAAGCAGTAGTGTTTTAAGGAACAGGTTAAAAAGAGAATCCTAATGTGATTTATTGATAATGGGTGTGTTCCTTATCTTCTCCTAGTGTCTAAAATCTTCTCCATGGCTGGACCCCCAAATAATATTCCTTGACGTGCTAAGGGGTATCTAGAGAGTGGGATAGGTTTAATAACTACCCTAACCCTAACGCGTACCCTAACCCTAACCCCTACCCTAACCCTAACACGTACCCTAACCCTAAGCCGTACCCTAACCCAAACCCTAACCCTAAGCTACCCTTGACTGCTTCTGCCTCCAATAGATTTCCTAAGCACTAGTGTTTTAAGGAACAGGTTAAAAAGAGAATCGTAATGTGATTTCTTGATAATGGGTGTGTTCTTTATCTTCTCCTAGTGTCTAAACTCTTCTCCATGGCTGGACCCCCAAAAAATATTCCTTGACGTGCTAAGGGATATCTAGGGAGTGGGATAGGTTTAATAACTACCCTAACCCTAACGCGTACCCTAACCCTAACCCCTACCCTAACCATAACACGTACCCTAATCCTAACCCGTACCCTAAACCGAGCCCTAACCTTCAAACTAAACCTAACCCTAACCCATACCCTACGCCGTACACGAACCCGTACCCGAAACCGTACCCTAATTCGTACCCTAACCCTAACCCTAACCCTAAACCTAACCCTAACCCTAAGCTACCCTTGACTGCTTCTGCCTCTAATAGATTTCCTAAGCACTAGTGTTTTAAGGAACAGGTTAAAAAGAGAATCCTAATGTGATTTCTTGATAATGGGTGTGTTCCTTATCTTCTCCTAGTGTCTAAACACTTCTCCATGGCTGGACACCCGAATAATATTCCTTGACGTGCTAAGGGGTATCTAGAGAGTGGGATAGGTTTAATAACTACCCTAACCCTAACGCGTACCCTAACCCTAACACGTACCCTAATCCTAACCCGTACCCTAAACCGAGCCCTAACCCTCAAACTAACCCTAACCCTAACCCTAACCCATACCCTACGCCGTACCCGAACCCGTACCCGAACCCGTACCCTAAGCCGTACCCTAAAGCTAACCCTAACCCTAACCCTAACCCTAACCCTAAGCTACCCTTGACTGCTTCTGCCTCCAATAGATTTCCTAAGCACTAGTGTTTTAAGGAACAGGTTAAAAAGAGAATCCTAATGTGATTTCTTGATAATGGGTGTGTTCCTTATCTTCTCCTAGTGTCTAAACTCTTCTCCATGGCTGGACACCCAAATAATATTCCTTGACGTGCTAAGGGGTATCTAGAGAGTGGGATAGGTTTAATAACTACCCTAACCCTAACGCGTACCCTAACCCTAACCTCTACCCTAACCCTAAGACGTACCCTAATCCTAACCCGTAACCTAAACCGAGCCCTAACCCTCAAACTAACCCTAACCCTAACCCTAACCCATACCCTACGCCATAACAGAACCCGTACCCGAACCCGTACACTAAGCCGTACCTAACCCTAACCATAACCCTAACCCTAAACCTAAACCTAACCCTAACCCTAAGCTACCCTTGACTGCTTCTGCCTCCAATAGATTTCCTAAGCACTAGTGTATTAAGGAACAGGTTAAAAAGAGAATCCTAATGTGATTTCAGGATAATGGGTGTGTTCCTTATCTTCTCCTACTGTCTAAACTCTTCTCCATGGCTGGACCCCCAAATAATATTCCTTGACGTGCTAAGGGGTATCTAGGGAGTGGGATAGGTTTAATAACTACCCTAACCCTAACGCGTACCCTAACCCTAACCCCTACCCTAACCCTAACACGAAACCTAATCCTAACCCGTACCCTAAACCGAGCCCTAACCTTCAAACTAACCCTAACCCTAACCCTAACCCATACGCTACGCCGTACACGAACCCGTACCCGAACCCGTACCCTAAGCCGTACCCTAACCCTAACCCTAATCCTAAGCTACCCTTGACTGCTTCTGCCTCCAATAGATTTCCTAAGCACTAGTGTTTTAAGGAACAGGTTAAAAAGAGAATCCTAATGTGATTTCTTGATAATGGGTGTGTTCCTTATCTTCTCCTAGTGTCTAAACTCTTCTCCATGGCTGGACCCCCAAATAATATTCCTTGACGTGCTAAGGGGTATCTAGAGAGTGTGATAGGTTTAATAACTACCCTAACCCTAACGCGTACCCTAACCCTAACCCCTACCCTAACCCTAAGACGTACCCTAATCCTAACCCGTACCCTAAACCGAGCCCTAACCCTCAAACTAACCCTAACCCTATCCCATATCCTACGCCATACACAAACGCGTACCCGAACCCGTACCCGAACCCGTACCCTAAGCCGTACCCTAACCCAAACCCTAACCCTAAGCTACCCTTGACTGCTTCTGCCTCCAATAGATTTCCTAAGCACTAGTGTTTTAAGGAACAGGTTAAAAAGAGAATCCTAATGTGATTTATTGATAATGGGTGTGTTCCTTATCTTCTCCTAGTGTCTAAACTCTTCTCCATGGCTGCACCCCCAAATAATATTCCTTGACGTGCTAAGGGGTATCTAGAGAGTGGGATATGTTTAATAACTACCCTAACCCTAACGCGTACCCTAACCCTAACCCCTACCCTAACCCTAACACGTACACTAATCCTAACACGTAACCTAAACCGAGCCCTAACCCTCAAACTAACCCTAACCCTAAACCTAACCCATACCCTATGCCGTACCCGAACCCGTACCCGAACCCGTACCCTAAGCCGTACCCTAACCCTAACCCTAACCCTAAGCTACCCTTGACTGCTTCTGCCTCCAATAGATTTCCTAAGCACTAGTGTTTTAAGGAACAGGTTAAAAAGAGAATCCTAATGTGATTTCTTGATAATGGGTGTGTTCCTTATCTTCTCCTAGTGTCTAAACTCTTCTCCATGGCTGGACCCCCAAATAATATTCCTTGACGTGCTAAGGGTTATCTAGAGAGTGGGATAGGTTTAATAACTACCCTAACCCTAACGCGTACCCTAACCCTAACCTCTACCCTAACCCTAAGACGTACCCTAATCCTAACCCGTAACCTAAACCGAGCCCTAACCCTCAAACTAACCCTAACCCTAACCCTAACCCATACCCTACGCCATAACCGAACCCGTACCCGAACCCGTACACTAAGCCGTACCTAACCCTAACCATAACCCTAACCCTAAACCTAAACCTAACCCTAACCCTAAGCTACCCTTGACTGCTTCTGCCTCCAATAGATTTCCTAAGCACTAGTGTATTAAGGAACAGGTTAAAAAGAGAATCCTAATGTGATTTCAGGATAATGGGTGTGTTCCTTATCTTCTCCTACTGTCTAAACTGTTCTCCATGGCTGGACCCCCAAATAATATTCCTTGACGTGCTAAGGGGTATCTAGGGAGTGGGATAGGTTTAATAACTACCCTAACCCTAACGCGTACCCTAACCCTAACCCCTACCCTAACCCTAACACGAACCCTAATCCTAACCCGTACCCTAAACCGAGCCTTAACCTTCAAACTAACCCTAACCCTAACCCTAACCCATACGCTACGCCGTACACGAACCCGTACCCGAACCCGTACCCTAAGCCGTACCCTAACCCTAACCCTAACCCTAAGCTACCCTTGACTGCTTCTGCCTCCAATAGATTTCCTAAGCACTAGTGTTTTAAGGAACAGGTTAAAAAGAGAATCCTAATGTGATTTCTTGATAATGGGTGTGTTCCTTATCTTCTCCTAGTGTCTAAACTCTTCTCCATGGCTGGACCCCCAAATAATATTCCTTGACGTGCTAAGGGGTATCTAGAGAGTGGGATAGGTTTAATAACTACCCTAACCCTAACGCGTACCCTAACCCTAACCCCTCCCCTAACCCTAACACGAACCCTAATCCTAACTCGTACCCTAAACCGAGCCCTAACCTTCAAACTAACCCTAACCCTAACCCAAACCCATACCGTACGCCGTACACGAACCCGTACCCGAACCCGTACCCTAAGCCGTGTCCTAACACTAGCCCTAACCCTAACCCTAACCTTAATCTACCCTTGACTGCTTTTGCCTCCAATAGATTTCCTAAGCACTAGTGTTTTAAGGAACAGGTTAAAAAGAGAATCCTAATGTGATTTCTTGATAATGGGTGTGTTCCTTATCTTCTCCTAGTGTCTAAACTCTTCTCCATGGCTGGACCCCCAAATAATATTCCTTGACGTGCTAAGGGTTATCTAGAGAGTGGGATAGGTTTAATAACTACCCTAACCCTAACGCGTACCCTAACCCTAACCTCTACCCTAACCCTAACACGTACCCTAATCCTAACCCGTAACCTAAACCGAGCCCTAACCCTCAAACTAACCCTAAACCTAACCCTAACCCATACCCTACGCCATACCCGAACCCGTACCCGAACCCGTACACTAAGCCGTACCTAACCCTAACCATAACCCTAACCCTAAACCTAACCCTAACCCTAACCCTAAGCTACCCTTGACTGCTTCTGCCTCCAATAGATTTCCTAAGCACTAGTGTATTAAGGAACAGGTTAAAAAGAGAATGCTAATGTGATTTCAGGATAATGGGTGTGTTCCTTATCTTCTCCTACTGTCTAAACTCTTCTCCATGGCTGGACCCCCAAATAATATTCCTTGACGTGCTAAGGGGTATCTAGGGAGTGGGATAGGTTTAATAACTACCCTAACCCTAACGCGTACCCTAACCCTAACTCCTACCCTAACCCTAACACGAACCCTAATCCTAACCCGTACCCTAAACCGAGCCCTAACCTTCAAACTAACCCTAACCCTAACCCTAACCCATACGCTACGCCGTACACGAACCCGTACCCGAACCCGTACCCTAAGCCGTACCCTAACCCTAACCCTAACCCTAAGCTACCCTTGACTGCTTCTGCCTCCAATAGATTTCCTAAGCACTAGTGTTTTAAGGAACAGGTTAAAAAGAGAATCCTAATGTGATTTCTTGATAATGGGTGTGTTCCTTATCTTCTCCTAGTGTCTAAACACTTCTCCATGGCTGGACACCCAAATAATATTCCTTGACGTGCTAAGGGGTATCTAGAGAGTGGGATAGGTTTAATAACTACCCTAACCCTAACGCGTACCCTAACCCTAACACGTACCCTAATCCTAACCCGTACCCTAAACCGAGCCCTAACCCTCAAACTAACCCTAACCCTAACCCTAACCCATACCCTACGCCGTACCCGAACCCGTACCCGAACCCGTACCCTAAGCCGTACCCTAACCCTAACCCTAACCCTAACCCTAACCCTAAGCTACCCTTGACTGCTTCTGCCTCCAATAGATTTCCTAAGCACTAGTGTTTTAAGGAACAGGTTAAAAAGAGAATCCTAATGTCATTTCTTGATAATGGGTGTGTTCCTTATCTTCTCCTAGTGTCTAAACTCTTCTCCATGGCTGGACCCCCAAATAATATTCCTTGACGTGCTAAGGGTTATCTAGAGAGTGGGATAGGTTTAATAACTACCCTAACCCTAACGCGTACCCTAACCCTAACCCCTACCCTAACCCTAACACGTACCCTAATCCTAACCCGTAACCTAAACCGAGCCCTAACCCTCAAACTAACCCTAACCCTAAACCTAACCCATACCCTACGCCGTACCCGAACCCGTAACCGAACCCGTACCCGAACCCGTACCCTAAGCCGTACCCTAACCCTAACCCTAACCCTAAGCTACCCTTGACTGCTTCTGCCTCCAATAGATTTCCTAAGCACTAGTGTTTTAAGGAACAGGTTAAAAAGAGAATCCTAATGTGATTTCAGGATAATGGGTGTGTTCCTTATCTTCTCCTAGTGTCTAAACTCTTCTCCATGGCTGGACCCCCAAATAATATTCCTTGACGTGCTAAGGGGTATCTAGAGAGTGGGATAGGTTTAATAACTACCCTAACCCTAACGCGTACCCTAACCCTAACACGTACCCTAATCCTAACCCGTACCCTAATCCGAGCCCTAACCCTCAAACTAACCCTAACCCTAACCCTAACCCATACCCTACGCCGTACCCGAACCCGTACCCGAACCCGTACCCTAAGCCGTACCCTAAAGCTAACCCTAACCCTAACCCTAACCCTAACCCTAAGCTACCCTTGACTGCTTCTGCCTCCAATAGATTTCCTAAGCACTAGTGTTTTAAGGAACAGGTTAAAAAGAGAATCCTAATGTGATTTCTTGATAATGGGTGTGTTCCTTATCTTCTCCTAGTGTCTAAACTCTTCTCCATGGCTGGACCCCCAAATAATATTCCTTGACGTGCTAAGGGTTATCTAGAGAGTGGGATAGGTTTAATAACTACCCTAACCCTAACGCGTACCCTAACCCTAACCTCTACCCTAACCCTAACACGTACCCTAATCCTAACCCGTAACCTAAACCGAGCCCTAACCCTCAAACTAACCCTAAACCTAACCCTAACCCATACCCTACGCCATACCCGAACCCGTACCCGAACCCGAACACTAAGCCGTACCTAACCCTAACCATAACCCTAACCCTAAACCTAACCCTAACCCTAACCCTAAGCTACCCTTGACTGCTTCTGCCTCCAATAGATTTCCTAAGCACTAGTGTATTAAGGAACAGGTTAAAAAGAGAATGCTAATGTGATTTCAGGATAATGGGTGTGTTCCTTATCTTCTCCTACTGTCTAAACTCTTCTCCATGGCTGGACCCCCAAATAATATTCCTTGACGTGTTAAGGGGTATCTAGGGAGTGGGATAGGTTTAATAACTACCCTAACCCTAACGCGTACCCTAACCCTAACTCCTACCCTAACCCTAACACGAACCCTAATCCTAACCCGTACCCTAAACCGAGCCCTAACCTTCAAACTAACCCTAACCCTAACCCTAACCCATACGCTACGCCGTACACGAACCCGTACCCGAACCCGTACCCTAAGCCGTACCCTAACCCTAACCCTAACCCTAAGCTACCCTTGACTGCTTCTGCCTCCAATAGATTTCCTAAGCACTAGTGTTTTAAGGAACAGGTTAAAAAGAGAATCCTAATGTGATTTCTTTATAATGGGTGTGTTCCTTATCTTCTCCTAGTGTCTAAACTCTTCTCCATGGCTGGACCCCCAAATAATATTCCTTGACGTGCTAAGGGGTATCTAGAGTGTGGGATAGGTTTAATAACTACTCTAACCCTAACGCGTACCCTAACCCTAACACCTACCCTAACCCTAACACGTACCCTAAACCTAACCCGTAACCTAAACCGAGCCCTAACCCTCAAACTAACCCTAACCCTAAACCTAACCCATACCCTACGCCGTACCCGAACCCGTACCCGAACCCGTACCCGAACCCGTACCCTAAGCCGTACCCTAACCCTAACCCTAACCCTAAGCTACCCTTGACTGCTTCTGCCTCCAATAGATTTCCTAAGCACTAGTGTTTTAAGGAACAGGTTAAAAAGAGAATCCTAATGTGATTTCAGGATAATGGGTGTGTTCCTTATCTTCTCCTAGTGTCTAAACTCTTCTCCATGGCTGGACCCCCAAATAATATTCCTTAACGTGCTAAGGGGTATCTAGAGAGTGGGATAGGTTTAATAACTACCCTAACCCTAACGCGTACCCTAACCCTAACCCCTACCCTAACCCTAACACGTACCCTAATCCTAACCCGTAACATAAACCGAGCCCTAACCCTCAAACTAACCCTAACCCTAAACCTAACCCATACCCTACGCCGTACCCGAACCCGTAACCGAACCCGTACCCGAACCCGTACCCTAAGCCGTACCCTAACCCTAACCCTAACCCTAAGCTACCCTTGACTGCTTCTGCCTCCAATAGATTTCCTAAGCACTAGTGTTTTAAGGAACAGGTTAAAAAGAGAATCCTAATGTGATTTCTTGATAATGGGTGTGTTCCTTATCTTCTCCTAGTGTCTAAACTCTTCTCCATGGCTGGACCCCCAAATAATATTCCTTGACGTGCTAAGGGGTATCTAGAGAGTGGGATAGGTTTAATAACTACCCTAACCCTAACGCGTACCCTAACCCTAACCCCTACCCTAACCCTAACACGTACCCTAATCCTAACCCGTACCCTAAACCGAGCCCTAACCTTCAAACTAACCCTAACCCTAACCCATACCCTACGCCGTACACGAACCCGTACCCGAAACCGTACCCTAAGCCGTACCCTAACCCTAACCCTAACCCTAAACGTAACCCTAACCCTAAGCTACCCTTGACTGCTTCTGCCTCCAATAGATTTCCTAAGCACTAGTGTTTTAAGGAACAGGTTAAAAAGAGAATCCTAATGTGATTTCTTGATAATGGGTGTGTTCCTTATCTTCTCCTAGTGTCTAAACTCTTCTCCATGGCTGGACACCCAAATAATATTCCTTGACGTGCTAAGGGGTATCTAGAGAGTGGGATAGGTTTAATAACTACCCTAACCCTAACGCGTACCCTAACCCTAACACGTACCCTAATCCTAACCCGTACCCTAAACCGAGCCCTAACCCTCAAACTAACCCTAACCCTAACCCTAACCCATACCCTACGCCGTACCCGAACCCGTACCCGAACCCGTACCCTAAGCCGTACCCTAAAGCTAACCCTAACCCTAACCCTAACCCTAACCCTAAGCTACCCTTGACTGCTTCTGCCTCCAATAGATTTCCTAAGCACTAGTGTTTTAAGGAACAGGTTAAAAAGAGAATCCTAATGTGATTTCTTGATAATGGGTGTGTTCCTCATCTTCTCCTACTGTCTAAATTCTTCTCCATGGCTGGAACCCCAAATAATATTCCTTGACTTGCTAAGGGGTATCTAGGGAGTGGGATAGGTTTAATAACTACCCTAACCCTAACGCGTACCCTAACCCTAACCCCTACCCTAACCCTAACACGAACCCTAATTCTAACCCGTACCCTAAACCGAGCCCTAACCTTCAAACTAACCCTAACCCTAACCCTAACCCATACCCTACGCCATACACGAACCCGTACCCGAACCCGTACCCTAAGCCGTACCCTAACCCTAACCCTAACCCTAACCCTAACCCTAAGCTACCCTTGACTGCTTCTGCCTCCAATAGATTTCCTAAGCACTAGTGTTTTAAGGAACAGGTTAAAAAGAGAATCCTAATGTGATTTCTTGATAATGGGTGTGTTCCTTATCTTCTCCTAGTGTCTAAACTCTTCTCCATGGCTGGACACCCAAATAATATTCCTTGACGTGCTAAGGGGTATCTAGAGAGTGGGATAGGTTTAATAACTACCCTAACCCTAACGCGTACCCTAACCCTAACCCCTACCCTAACCCTAACACGTACCCTAATCCTAACCCGTACCCTACACCGAGCCCTAACCCTCAAACTAACCCTAACCCTAACCCTAACCCATATCGTACGCCATACCCAAACCCGTACCCGAAACCGTACCCGAACCCGTACCCTAATCCGTACCCTAACCCAAACCCTAACCCTAAGCTACCCTTGACTGCTTCTGCCTCCAATAGATTTCCTAAGCAGTAGTGTTTTAAGGAACAGGTTAAAAAGAGAATCCTAATGTGATTTATTGATAATGGGTGTGTTCCTTATCTTCTCCTAGTGTCTAAACTCTTCTCCATGGCTGGACCCCCAAATAATATTCCTTGACGTGCTAAGGGGTATCTAGAGAGTGGGATAGGTTTAATAACTACCCTAACCCTAACGCGTACCCTAACCCTAACCCCTACCCTAACCCTAACACGTACCCTAACCCTAAGCCGTACCCTAACCCAAACCCTAACCCTAAGCTACCCTTGACTGCTTCTGCCTCCAATAGATTTCCTAAGCACTAGTGTTTTAAGGAACAGGTTAAAAAGAGAATCCTAATGTGATTTCTTGATAATGGGTGTGTTCTTTATCTTCTCCTAGTGTCTAAACTCTTCTCCATGGCTGGACCCCCAAAAAATATTCCTTGACGTGCTAAGGGATATCTAGGGAGTGGGATAGGTTTAATAACTACCCTAACCCTAACGCGTACCCTAACCCTAACCCCTACCCTAACCCTAACACGTACCCTAATCCTAACCCGTACCCTAAACCGAGCCCTAACCTTCAAACTAAACCTAACCCTAACCCATACCCTACGCCGTACACGAACCCGTACCCGAAACCGTACCATAATTCGTACCCTAACCCTAACCCTAACCCTAAACCTAACCCTAACCCTAAGCTACCCTTGACTGCTTCTGCCTCCAATAGATTTCCTAAGCAGTAGTGTTTTAAGGAACAGGTTAAAAAGAGAATCCTAATGTGATTTCTTGATAATGGGTGTGTTCCTTATCTTCTCCTAGTGTCTAAACACTTCTCCATGGCTGGACACCCAAATAATATTCCTTGACGTGCTAAGGGGTATCTAGAGAGTGGGATAGGTTTAATAACTACCCTAACCCTAACGCGTACCCTAACCCTAACCTCTACCCTAACCCTAAGACGTACCCTAATCCTAACCCGTAACCTAAACCGAGCCCTAACCCTCAAACTAACCCTAACCCTAACCCTAACCCATACCCTACGCCATAACAGAACCCGTACCCGAACCCGTACACTAAGCCGTACCTAACCCTAACCATAACCCTAACCCTAAACCTAAACCTAACCCTAACCCTAAGCTACCCTTGACTGCTTCTGCCTCCAATAGATTTCCTAAGCACTAGTGTATTAAGGAACAGGTTAAAAAGAGAATCCTAATGTGATTTCAGGATAATGGGTGTGTTCCTTATCTTCTCCTACTGTCTAAACTCTTCTCCATGGCTGGACCCCCAAATAATATTCCTTGACGTGCTAAGGGGTATCTAGGGAGTGGGATAGGTTTAATAACTACCCTAACCCTAACGCGTACCCTAACCCTAACCCCTACCCTAACCCTAACACGAACCCTAATCCTAACCCGTACCCTAAACCGAGCCCTAACCTTCAAACTAACCCTAACCCTAACCCTAACCCATACGCTACGCCGTACACGAACCCGTACCCGAACCCGTTCCCTAAGCCGTACCCTAACCCTAACCCTAATCCTAAGCTACCCTTGACTGCTTCTGCCTCCAATAGATTTCCTAAGCACTAGTGTTTTAAGGAACAGGTTAAAAAGAGAATCCTAATGTGATTTCTTGATAATGGGTGTGTTCCTTATCTTCTCCTAGTGTCTAAACTCTTCTCCATGGCTGGACCCCCAAATAATATTCCTTGACGTGCTAAGGGGTATCTAGAGAGTGTGATAGGTTTAATAACTACCCTAACCCTAACGCGTACCCTAACCCTAACCCCTACCCTAACCCTAAGACGTACCCTAATCCTAACCCGTACCCTAAACCGAGCCCTAACCCTCAAACTAACCCTAACCCTAACCCATATCCTACGCCATACACAAACGCGTACCCGAACCCGTACCCGAACCCGTACCCTAAGCCGTACCCTAACCCAAACCCTAACCCTAAGCTACCCTTGACTGCTTCTGCCTCCAATAGATTTCCTAAGCACTAGTGTTTTAAGGAACAGGTTAAAAAGAGAATCCTAATGTGATTTATTGATAATGGGTGTGTTCCTTATCTTCTCCTAGTGTCTAAACTCTTCTCCATGGCTGCACCCCCAAATAATATTCCTTGACGTGCTAAGGGGTATCTAGAGAGTGGGATATGTTTAATAACTACCCTAACCCTAACGCGTACCCTAACCCTAACCCCTACCCTAACCCTAACACGTACACTAATCCTAACACGTAACCTAAACCGAGCCCTAACCCTCAAACTAACCCTAACCCTAAACCTAACCCATACCCTACGCCGTACCCGAACCCGTACCCGAACCCGTACCCTAAGCCGTACCCTAACCCTAACCCTAACCCTAAGCTACCCTTGACTGCTTCTGCCTCCAATAGATTTCCTAAGCACTAGTGTTTTAAGGAACAGGTTAAAAAGAGAATCCTAATGTGATTTCTTGATAATGGGTGTGTTCCTTATCTTCTCCTAGTGTCTAAACTCTTCTCCATGGCTGGACCCCCAAATAATATTCCTTGACGTGCTAAGGGTTATCTAGAGAGTGGGATAGGTTTAATAACTACCCTAACCCTAACGCGTACCCTAACCCTAACCTCTACCCTAACCCTAAGACGTACCCTAATCCTAACCCGTAACCTAAACCGAGCCCTAACCCTCAAACTAACCCTAACCCTAACCCTAACCCATACCCTACGCCATAACCGAACCCGTACCCGAACCCGTACACTAAGCCGTACCTAACCCTAACCATAACCCTAACCCTAAACCTAAACCTAACCCTAACCCTAAGCTACCCTTGACTGCTTCTGCCTCCAATAGATTTCCTAAGCACTAGTGTATTAAGGAACAGGTTAAAAAGAGAATCCTAATGTGATTTCAGGATAATGGGTGTGTTCCTTATCTTCTCCTACTGTCTAAACTCTTCTCCATGGCTGGACCCCCAAATAATATTCCTTGACGTGCTAAGGGGTATCTAGGGAGTGGGATAGGTTTAATAACTACCCTAACCCTAACGCGTACCCTAACCCTAACCCCTACCCTAACCCTAACACGAACCCTAATCCTAACCCGTACCCTAAACCGAGCCTTAACCTTCAAACTAACCCTAACCCTAACCCTAACCCATACGCTACGCCGTACACGAACCCGTACCCGAACCCGTACCCTAAGCCGTACCCTAACCCTAACCCTAACCCTAAGCTACCCTTGACTGCTTCTGCCTCCAATAGATTTCCTAAGCACTAGTGTTTTAAGGAACAGGTTAAAAAGAGAATCCTAATGTGATTTCTTGATAATGGGTGTGTTCCTTATCTTCTCCTAGTGTCTAAACTCTTCTCCATGGCTGGACCCCCAAATAATATTCCTTGACGTGCTAAGGGGTATTTAGAGAGTGGGATAGGTTTAATAACTACCCTAACCCTAACGCGTACCCTAACCCTAACCCCTACCCTAACCCTAAGACGTACCCTAATACTAAACCGTACCCTAAACCGAGCCCTAACCCTCAAACTAACCCTAACCCTAACCCATATCCTACGCCATACCCAAACGCGTACCCGAACCCGTACCCGAACCCGTACCCTAAGCCGTACCCTAACCCAAACCCTAACCCTAAGCTACCCTTGACTGCTTCTGCCTCGAATAGATTTCCTAAGCACTAGTGTTTTAAGGAACAGGTTAAAAAGAGAATCCTAATGTGATTTATTGATAATGGGTGTGTTCCTTATCTTCTCCTAGTGTCTAAACTCTTCTCCATGGCTGCACCCCCAAATAATATTCCTTGACGTGCTAAGGGGTATCTAGAGAGTGGGATATGTTTAATAACTACCCTAACCCTAACGCGTACCCTAACCCTAACCCCTACCCTAACCCTAACACGTACCCTAATCCTAACACGTAACCTAAACCGAGCCCTAACCCTCAAACTAACCCTAACCCTAAACCTAACCCATACCCTACGCCGTACCCGAACCCGTACCCGAACCCGTACCCTAAGCCGTACCCTAACCCTAACCCTAACCCTAAGCTACCCTTGACTGCTTCTGCCTCCAATAGATTTCCTAAGCACTAGTGTTTTAAGGAACAGGTTAAAAAGAGAATCCTAATGTGATTTCTTGATAATGGGTGT
The DNA here is from genome assembly GCF_028021215.1 of Eschrichtius robustus. Lineage (NCBI taxonomy): Eukaryota > Metazoa > Chordata > Mammalia > Artiodactyla > Eschrichtiidae > Eschrichtius > Eschrichtius robustus. The sequence continues at coordinate 45,318 of NW_027175351.1, forward strand.
GTTCCTTATCTTCTCCTAGTGTCTAAACTCTTCTCCATGGCTGGACCCCCAAATAATATTCCTTGACGTGCTAAGGGGTATCTAGAGAGTGGGATAGGTTTAATAACTACCCTAAGCCTAACGCGTACCCTAACCCTAACCCCTACCCTAACCCTAACACGTACCCTAATCCTAACCCGTACCCTAAACCGAGCCCTAACCCTCAAACTAACCCTAACCCTAACCCTAACCCATACCCTACGCCGTACCCGAACCCGTACCCGAACCCGTACCCTAAGCCATACCCTAACCCTAACCCTAACCGTAACCCTAACCCTAAGCTACCCTTGACTGCTTCTGCCTCCAATAGATTTCCTAAGCACTAGTGTTTTAAGGAACAGGTTAAAAAGAGAATCCTAATGTGATTTCTTGATAATGGGTGTGTTCCTTATCTTCTCCTAGTGTCTAAACTCTTCTCCATGGCTGGACCCCCAAATAATATTCCTTGACGTGCTAAGGGGTATTTAGAGAGTGGGATAGGTTTAATAACTACCCTAACCCTAACGCGTACCCTAACCCTAACCCCTACCCTAACCCTAAGACGTACCCTAATACTAAACCGTACCCTAAACCGAGCCCTAACCCTCAAACTAACCCTAACCCTAACCCATATCCTACGCCATACCCAAACGCGTACCCGAACCCGTACCCGAACCCGTACCCTAAGCCGTACCCTAACCCAAACCCTAACCCTAAGCTACCCTTGACTGCTTCTGCCTCGAATAGATTTCCTAAGCACTAGTGTTTTAAGGAACAGGTTAAAAAGAGAATCCTAATGTGATTTATTGATAATGGGTGTGTTCCTTATCTTCTCCTAGTGTCTAAACTCTTCTCCATGGCTGCACCCCCAAATAATATTCCTTGACGTGCTAAGGGGTATCTAGAGAGTGGGATATGTTTAATAACTACCCTAACCCTAACGCGTACCCTAACCCTAACCCCTACCCTAACCCTAACACGTACCCTAATCCTAACACGTAACCTAAACCGAGCCCTAACCCTCAAACTAACCCTAACCCTAAACCTAACCCATACCCTACGCCGTACCCGAACCCGTACCCGAACCCGTACCCTAAGCCGTACCCTAACCCTAACCCTAACCCTAAGCTACCCTTGACTGCTTCTGCCTCCAATAGATTTCCTAAGCACTAGTGTTTTAAGGAACAGGTTAAAAAGAGAATCCTAATGTGATTTCTTGATAATGGGTGTGTTCCTTATCTTCTCCTAGTGTCTAAACTCTTCTCCATGGCTGGACCCCCAAATAATATTCCTTGACGTGCTAAGGGGTATCTAGAGAGTGGGATAGGTTTAATAACTACCCTAAGCCTAACGCGTACCCTAACCCTAACCCCTACCCTAACCCTAACACGTACCCTAATCCTAACCCGTACCCTAAACCGAGCCCTAACCCTCAAACTAACCCTAACCCTAACCCTAACCCATACCCTACGCCGTACCCGAACCCGTACCCGAACCCGTACCCTAAGCCATACCCTAACCCTAACCCTAACCGTAACCCTAACCCTAAGCTACCCTTGACTGCTTCTGCCTCCAATAGATTTCCTAAGCACTAGTGTATTAAGGAACAGGTTAAAAAGAGAATCCTAATGTGATTTCTTGATAATGGGTGTGTTCCTTATCTTCTCCTAGTGTCTAAACTCTTCTCCATGGCTGGACCCCCAAATAATATTCCTTGACGTGCTAAGGAGTATCTAGAGAGTGGGATAGGTTTAATAACTACCCTAACCCTAACGCGTACCCTAACCCTAACCCCTACCCTATCCCTAACACGAACCCTAATCCTAACCCGTACCCTAAACCGAGCCCTAACCTTCAAACTAACCCTAACCCTAACCCAAACCCATACACTACGCCGTACACGAACCCTTACCCGAACCCGTACCCTAAGCCGTGTCCTAACCCTAGCCCTAACCCTAACCCTAACCCTAAGCTACCCTTGACTGCTTCTGCCTCCAATAGATTTCCTAAGCACTAGTGTTTTAAGGAACAGGTTAAAAAGAGAATCCTAATGTGATTTCTTGATAATGGGTGTGTTCCTTATCTTCTCCTAGTGTCTAAACTCTTCTCCATGGCTGGACCCCCAAATAATATTCCTTGACGTGCTAAGGGGTATCTAGAGTGTGGGATAGGTTTAATAACTACCCTAACCCTAACGCGTACCCTAACCCTAACACCTACCCTAACCCTAACACGTACCCTAATCCTAACCCGTAACCTAAACCGAGCCCTAACCCTCAAACTAACCCTAACCCTAAACCTAACCCATACCCTACGCCGTACCCGAACCCGTACCCGAACCCGTACCCGAACCCGTACCCTAAGCCGTACCCTAAACCTAACCCTAACCCTAAGCTACCCTTGACTGCTTCTGCCTCCAATAGATTTCCTAAGCACTAGTATTTTAAGGAACAGGTTAAAAAGAGAATCCTAATGTGATTTCTTGATAATGGGTGTGTTCCTTATCTTCTCCTAGTGTCTAAACCCTTCTCCATGGCTGGACCCCCAAATAATATTCCTTGACGTGCTAAGGGGTATCTAGAGAGTGGGATAGGTTTAATAACTACCCTAACCCTAACGCGTACCCTAACCCTAACCCCTCCCCTAACCCTAACACGAACCCTAATCCTAACTCGTACCCTAAACCGAGCCCTAACCTTCAAACTAACCCTAACCCTAACCCAAACCCATACCGTACGCCGTACACGAACCCGTACCCGAACCCGTACCCTAAGCCGTGTCCTAACACTAGCCCTAACCCTAACCCTAACCTTAATCTACCCTTGACTGCTTTTGCCTCCAATAGATTTCCTAAGCACTAGTGTTTTAAGGAACAGGTTAAAAAGAGAATCCTAATGTGATTTCTTGATAATGGGTGTGTTCCTTATCTTCTCCTAGTGTCTAAACTCTTCTCCATGGCTGGACCCCCAAATAATATTCCTTGACGTGCTATGGGGTATCTAGAGAGTGGGATAGGTTTAATAACTACCCTAACCCTAACGCGTAACCTAACCCTAACCCCTACCCTAACCCTAACACGAACCCTAATCCTAACCCGTACCCTAAACCGAGCCCTAACCTTCAAACTAACCCTAACCCTAACCCTAACCCATACCCTACAGCGTACACGAACCCGTACCCGAACCCGTACCCTAAGCCGTACCCTAACCCTAACCCTAACCCTAAGCTACCCTTGACTGCTTCTGCCTCCAATAGATTTCCTAAGCACTAGTGTTTTAAGGAACAGGTTAAAAAGAGAATCCTAATGTGATTTCTTGATAATGGGTGTGTTCCTTATCTTCTCCTAGTGTCTAAACTCTTCTCCATGGCTGGACCCCCAAATAATATTCCTTGACGTGCTAAGGGTTATCTAGAGAGTGGGATAGGTTTAATAACTACCCTAACCCTAACGCGTACCCTAACCCTAACACGTACCCTAATCCTAACCCGTACCCTAAACCGAGCCCTAACCCTCAAACTAACCCTAACCCTAACCCTAACCCATACCCTACGCCGTACCCGAACCCGTACCCGAACCCGTACCCTAAGCCGTACCCTAAAGCTAACCCTAACCCTAACCCTAACCCTAACCCTAAGCTACCCTTGACTGCTTCTGCCTCCAATAGATTTCCTAAGCACTAGTGTTTTAAGGAACAGGTTAAAAAGAGAATCCTAATGTGATTTCTTGATAATGGGTGTGTTCCTTATCTTCTCCTAGTGTCTAAACTCTTCTCCATGGCTGGACCCCCAAATAATATTCCTTGACGTGCTAAGGAGTATCTAGAGAGTGGGATAGGTTTAATAACTACCCTAACCCTAACGCGTACCCTAACCCTAACCTCTACCCTAACCCTAAGACGTACCCTAATCCTAACCCGTAACCTAAACCGAGCCCTAACCCTCAAACTAACCCTAACCATAACCCTAACCCATACCCTACGCCATACCCGAACCCGTACCCGAACCCGTACACTAAGCCGTACCTAACCCTAACCATAACCCTAACCCTAAACCTAACCCTAAGCTACCCTTGACTGCTTCTGCCTCCAATAGATTTCCTAAGCACTAGTGTATTAAGGAACAGGTTAAAAAGAGAATCCTAATGTGATTTCAGGATAATGGGTGTGTTCCTTATCTTCTCCTACTGTCTAAACTCTTCTCCATGGCTGGACCCCCAAATAATATTCCTTGACGTGCTAAGGGGTATCTAGGGAGTGGGATAGGTTTAATAACTACCCTACCCCTAACGCGTACCCTAACCCTAACCCCTATCCTAAACCTAACACGAACCCTAATCCTAACCCGTACCCTAAACCGAGCCCTAACCTTCAAACTAACCCTAACCCTAACCCTAACCCATACGCTACGCCGTACACGAACCCGTACCCGAACCCGTACCCTAAGCCGTACCCTAACCCTAACCCTAACCCTAAGCTACCCTTGACTGCTTCTGCCTCCAATAGATTTCTTAAGCACTAGTGTTTTAACGAACAGGTTAAAAAGAGAATCCTAATGTGATTTATTGATAATGGGTGTGTTCCTTATCTTCTCCTAGTGTCTAAACTCTTCTCCATGGCTGGACCCCCAAATAATATTCCTTGACGTGCTAAGGGGTATCTAGAGAGT